>NW_027658807.1:52500-87500 GCF_041902795.1 Electrophorus electricus
AGTTCGTGGCCTGGCCAGGCTCAGCTAAACCGGACTGCAGCCTCTGGCGGCAGGGTAACAGACGCTCCCCACCTGCGGCTGCTCGTCAAGCACATCTGCATGGCTGTGATGTCACTCTATAGCTCAGATCCAGCCTTAGCAGGCATGTGGAGACTCTCTTCCTTTAATGAGCTGTAGATGTGTGACTCTCAGCAACACAGCAGATGGTGATTCTTTTAACGCATTACACATTTCATGATGCTTCTTATATATGAAGATGCACAACTCGCAGCAAAGAAGTGCAATTGAAGTTTATTATTTTTGTGTTATGTCACCCAAACTTCAGATGTGCCTTTTTTTTTTTTTTTTTTTTTTTTTTTTTTTTAACCCTCAGTGGTGTAGGTTACAGGGTTAATCAGTGCAGAAATACAATTCATGGCCCCATGCTAATCATGCGTGAGAGTGAATCAGGTGTGATGTTGCATTAGATGTATTTGTGAAGTGAGCCTCTCCTCAGGGTTTTATGTACGAAACTAATCCAGTTAAAAATTTGAGTCATAAATCTAAGTGTCCCAGTGTCTACATGTACCACATAAGAACAACTGAGCTTAGTTTGTAGAGGGGAGACCTCAGCAGACTGACAGTACCGAGAAATTATGTGAGTTTTATAAGACCAACGCAAGGGGGTGATATCAGAAATCCCCTGTTGCGTGTGATGGCAGTAGTGGGAAGGTCAGCAGTGTGGCAGCACCGCTGACTGCTTGTAGGGCCCTGCTTTTACACCACATGGAGAGATTTATAACCACAGCATGCTGAGCTGATGAGCAGGCCAGATGTGCACCCGTGACCAGGCTCACCAATAAATAAATAAATAAATAAATAAATAGATAAATAAATATGCAAATACATACATACATACATACATACATACATACATACACTCACACACATACACACCACACCACTCCACACCGCATGATAGTGGGCCGAAACACCTGCACGCAAGAATCAAGATTCAATATTCATTGCCATGTCAATATAGTTGTTTGGAATTCGCATCAGTGGGCTCAGCACAGACAATATTTAGCAGGGAGCAGTTCACTTTGGACAGTGGACTCAGTTTAAGATGAGGCAGTTTCAGGCTGGCTGGCATCAAAATATAAGATATCAAGGGACAACTTCTGACTGAATTGCTGTGGAATGACCCCATACACTCAAATGTGATAATACAAGGTAATAAACATACAGTGATGAACTGTATACAATTAACTCTACAGTCAAGCCTGATCATTACTAAAGAGTCATTCACATTTTTCTTTAAAAAAAAAAAAAGCTACACAGTCTGTAGCATCTTGCTCACACACATTGTCCAAACTCCAAACAACACTGTCTTTAGAGTGAGTGCTTAGTACAGCTTCCACCATTGTTCATGACTAATGAGCTATTGGACGCATTGATCTGCTCAGTTATCTATAAGCTTCACACAGTACCTTTTTAACACTGCTGTAGATTGCAGAAGAGATTGCCCACTGGCTTGTGAATGTTCCTCTGCTCAGTAACATCTGCAAGCAGTCAGGATTGCAAGCATTGTGCTAGTTGTGGCGTGATTCATATCCTTCCCTGCTCGGCGGAATGCTTCTGGAACTTTCTCTAGTGCTCCGAGAGCCAAGCTGAACTGAATAGAGCCTGTGCGTATGCTTTAGTAATCAGACTGCAGTTAGGTCTCACCAGGAGGACCACCAGGAGGACACATGAACAGTAAGTTTTAGCAGAGAGAAGTGGGAACCGACTGGCCAAGATTGTCCCACCCATGCTGTAGAAACTGCACTGGATGCACATTTATTCTCTCGGTCATTTAACCAGCTCACTAGGAGGCACCACAGCCCTGCGCCAGAGGTCATCTCCGCCCTGCACCAGGTCATTCAAGGGGCTCGTGCAGCTACGTAGAGTATGTAGCCCCGTGTGAACCGAAGCTGACTGCAATTGTCTGGTCCGGTCTTCTGTTATCTGGTGCACGCTTGCATACGTGTGCGTGTCTCTGTCTGTCTGAGCCTGAGTGCAGGGTTAAAAAAGAACCATCCATTCATGGTGCAGTGGGGGCAGAGCAACTCAAACCCCACTCACACACTCCATACTTTGTTTCCCCTCTGTCGGCTCAGACCTCTCAGGCCTCCACTACCATCTTCGGATTACCGATACCACTGAGCTGCTACGGTTGCTTCATTTCGCTGACTGTCACGTCCTGGTTAGGAGGCCTCAACCCCCTTCGCCAGGCCTGCTGCTATTGAGATCTGGCCTCTGAGTGATCGCAGATGTTCCTGCAGTGCTCGCTGTTTTGCTCCATGGGCGAAAGGGTGGAGCCTGAAAGGAGAAGCATGCAGTGGTTTGTCTGTCCACTGCGCTAAGGAAGTGTAAGGACGTTCTTGGCATGAGACAAGGCCCCCGTAGGGGCCTGAAAGTTTCCGGTAACAGTTTAAGCTGTGAAACATTTACTGGAAAAGTTAAGAAGCAAGTCTGTTTTGCCTCTGGAGGAACAGTGAGGGGGTGGCTCATGGAACAAAGGCTGATGTAAAGGGCATGGTTGAGGAAGGTGGAGGGGTGGTGGAGGACATGGTAGAGAGGTGGTGGAGAGGTGAATGGTGCTGATTTAATAGAATTAGAAGAAGGACCAGTACAAGATGATATACAAGGGAATATCATCTGAATATCATGTGCTAAAGCATGGTTGGCCCTGCTCCAGGCTGCGCTGGTTTATTCTGTGATGCTCTGGACTGCTCTGCTCCGGACCACTCTGGACAGCTCTGGGCAAGGTTTCCCAGAATCGGATGAACGGTTGCAAACATCAGGCAGCAACTGCCTCTGGTTACCCAAGGAAATGGAATATGTCCTTCAAGCCTGTCTCCAATTCAGTGCCTCACCCTAGAGTTAAAAGAACCTTCACTTAGTCATTGCTCATGTGATTTATTTTCCACTGTGCTCACTGTGGCCCTGTGTTACAATGTCGGTAACCAAAAATGCACATCCGTTTGTGATTTCACGCGCTAGTTTTGTATGTGCTGAACATGCATTTAAAGGTTCTCCTTTTTATCATGACAAATATGCATCTCCTAAGCAAATCTATTGCGCAGGAAGCTGAGAGACTAGTTTTTTCCACTTAGCTGGAGTGCCACTCCCATCCACTCTCGTGTCGTAATGTAGCCTGCTGTACCCGCCTCCACACCAGGCCCCTGAGGGTCCCCCAAAAAGCCTGGGGCCCAGTTCAGCAGTGTGGTCTACTCTGTGCTATTTGCTTGTGTGTGGAGTGGTCTACTAGCGGTCTCTGTGCTACGCTGGCCTGCTGAGCAGAGTATGCAGAGTCATTGCCTAGGGTCTCTGACCTGGTGCTCTCGAGGTCGAGTCTCTCAGAAGGAAGCAGGTTGTAGGAGTTACTGGCTTTGGGGTGCACTGCAGCTTGGCCTTCACAGCTGGACCCACAGCACTAAGAGGAAGATAAATACACTGAAGATTTTATTCATGTCTCCCACTTCTTCCTGGAATTGGGGATGACTGTTGGCTGGCTTTGGCTTTGCTGTGTGCGTATGTGAGTACGTGCATGTGAGTGTGTGTGCAGGTGTCTTTCTTTCTGTTACATTTACAGCACATATGGAGTCACATCTCTGAAAACACAGAAAGCTCAGGAGTTGTAATGACTCAGAGCCTTGTTCATATTCACATATTCAACACTCAAGTCAGTGTGTTTGTGTCTTTGTGTGTGCAGATGTGCTTGTTTGTACGTGAGTGCGATTGTGTGTGCCTGCTTGTGTGCGTTTGTGTGTGTATGTGTGATCATTTTGAGTCTACTGTCCATTTCTTCTGTGCATGTATGCCACATGATGTGAATAATGGTCTTCTGACAGTGAGTCAGTGTTTGGCGCTTGCGTGCGTGCACACACACACACACACACACACACACACACACACACACACACACAGACATGCAGACATGCATGCATAATCAGTAATTAACATAATGGTCTCAATGGGGGCAAAAAGCAGCTGCAGTTTCATTTCTTTGTAATCCACATTTACTACAATGGCAATTACTGTAACTCTTTCTCGCCCCATGTGAGGCCATGACCTAAAGTGACCAATCAACACATCTATATTTAGAGGGGAAAAAGCAGCTAGATGGGTGGGTGTCCTCAGACTTTGCAGTACCCCACAGATCACCCTCTTCTGTAATTCTCTTCCAGGTGCGCGCACGCACACACACGGTCCTTTACTGTCCTTCATATCACTCACTCCTCATGCAATAAAAGAAGGACTGAAAGATCAGTTCCTCTGCCTAGTTCCTGTGAAACGTCCTCTGATATGCTTATATTCTTATTGGCACTTTGCATTTAATCAAAAAGAAGGTAGATGGAGATTAACGTACTGAAACCTTCTTTCCTTCTACTAGAGTCTTTCTACTGAAACCTCTCTCCCCTCGCCTTATACTGGAATCTCTCTCCCCTCGCCTTATACTGGAATCTCTCTTCCCTCGCCTTATACTGGAATCTCTCTTCCCTCGCCTTATACTGGAATCTCTCTTCCCTCGCCTTATACTGAAACCTCTCTCCCCTCGCCTTATACTGGAATCTCTCTCCCCTCGCCTTATACTGGAATCTCTCTTCCCTCGCCTTATACTGGAATCTCTCTTCCCTCGCCTTATACTGAAACCTCTCTCCCCTCGCCTTATACTGAAACCTCTCTCCCCTCGCCTTATACTGAAACCTCTCTCCCCTCGCCTTATACTGAAACCTCTCTCCCCTCGCCTTATACTGAAACCTCTCTCCCCTCGCCTTATACTGAAACCTCTCTCCCCTCGCCTTATACTGAAACCTCTCTCTCATCCTGTTGTCTCTGTTCTTAGATGTGGAGCAAATGGCCATCGACTGGCTGACCGGGAACTTCTACTTTGTTGATGATGTGGATGACCGCATCTTTGTGTGCACCCAAGATGGCACCACGTGTGTCATCCTGCTGGACCTGGAGGTCTACAACCCCAAAGGCATTGCGTTGGACCCAGCCATGGGGTGAGCACCTCCCTGTCGCAGCCCATCCTCCTCTGTTTGACAACGAACCCCACAATAACAATATATATATATCTCACTACATATGACCAAAACATAGCTTTCAAAATATCAGATCCCAGTGATTGAACCACTGATGTGACGAGGTTCACATCAAGAATGAGAGGAAAGTTTTGTTAAAGGGTTAAGTTGCTTATAGAATACTGCATATTCTGCCAATGTGATAAAATTGGTTTATATTTAAACAATATACCGTAGAGCCTTCTACTTTGATCAGTTCTCCAGCACTCTAGCCCAGCGTGTCCCGCTGATGCCATTAAGCAGAGATCAGGTTCCACAGCTGGTGAAGAGCCAGTGTGCGGTCTTCACATTCACACTTCAGATGCATCCTTCCCTGCTGATCCTGAACACATGGCTGCACATGTGCCCACTAGCCTGACTCTGGATTACCGCTGACTCCGCCTGAGTCATGTTCTTGCACTTCCCAGTATCACTTCCCTTTAAAGACCATCTGCCCAACATGATCTACAGAAGTATGTAGAAGTTCAACCTTGGATCTTAAATGAAATTATTAACTACATTTCACTGATTTGCTAGTTAACCGCAGTAAGCAGGGTCTTTATTCCTCATCTGAAGAGCCATCACCCAAGACACCAGATTGGCTACAAGGCTTTTTATCTTTTTAGTATTTGCACAAATTGTTACATTCCTTTTTCACTTTGCTAAGATGATCTATGCACTTGATAAGGCACATCAAAACTGCTGATTTAAAGACCATAATTATTAGACAGGTATGCCTCATCTTGGGGCAATACCAGGCCTATGGAAAGTGAGATTTGGACACTCAGTATAGTGGCAGTGAAGCCTCAGGGTCTTCACGTGTTGCACACGTCCCACTGCTGCCTCATGTTTCAGCATGAGCACATGTGAACGCTGCCACCTCTGCCAGTCGGAAGCCTCAGAATCATTGCTGGCATTTCTGCAGGCTTTGGATTGTACTGGGACTGCATTGAGTCAATCCAGCCACCTGCAACGTGACCAGGAAGGGTTTGTACAGTACCATCTGGCCGTGGTGCATATGAACTGCTTTCCGACTCGCACCTGATCGTTAACTTTAAGGTGTACTCACGTGTGTGCTCATCATTGTGTGAATTTCATAAATTAGCACCCAATCTTTTTTTTTTTCATTGAAATGATTCACTTGCATGAACTATGAAATTATGAACTATGAAACTGTTGTGCTTTAACTATATTCTTTCAGTCTATATAGAAATACCTTGAATGTTTAGGAAAGTACACGTACAAAAACATTAGTCCCTGTCAGAAAAGTGTTAGGCCTGCAAACAAGAAAGGTAGTGCCCATGAACAGCCGGTCATGAGCAGTGAAGTTTCATTCTCTCTCTCTCTCTCTCTTCGTAGGAAGATGTTCTTTACTGACTATGGGCAGATTCCCAAGGTGGAGCGCTGTGACATGGATGGGCAGAACCGCACCAAGTTGGTGGACAGCAAGATCGTCTTCCCACATGGCATCACACTGGATCTGGTCAGCAGGCTGGTGTACTGGGCCGATGCGTACCTGGACTACATCGAGGTGGTGGACTACGAGGGCAAGAACAGGCACACCATCATACAGGGCCTGCTGGTCAGTACAGGGGGTTTCTCACACCCACACCCACCTTAGCCAAACCCATCTATTTACACTGGATTGTTAATCTCAGTAAATGTACATATGCATACATGCACAGATGCATAGACACTCTGACACTTTTACTCAGTGTGCACTACTCTAAGTCTACTCAGTTTTAGCGCTTCTAAAACGCTCGTCCATAGAGACACTATGCTGGTGCTGATATTGCGCCCAGACTTCATGTCGTGATATCTCAGCTGACCTTTGCTTTATCTCTTTCAATATTGTGCAAGTGCACAGTGTCTCACCTTGCACAATCACTGCAGTCAGTGACCGTTTCACTTGTTTACATTTTCCTGTTCTCAGAAGTAAGTCATGTTCTGGTAATAATGTGTCTGACGGGGGCTGGGTGTGGGCGTGGTGTCTGATGGGGGGCTGGGTGTGGGCGTGGTGACTGACGGGGGGGCCGGGTGGGCGTGGTGTCTGACGGGGGGGGCCGTGTGGGCGTGGCGATGGACGGGGGGCCGTGTGGGCGTGGTGACGGACGGGGGGGCCGGGTGGGGGCGTGGTGACGGACGGGGGGGCCGGGTGGGCGTGGTGACGGACGGGGGGCCGGGTGGGGGCGTGGTGACGGACGGGGGGGCCGGGTGGGGGCGTGGTGACGGACGGGGGGGCCGGGTGGGGGCGTGGTGACGGACGGGGGGGCCGGGTGGGCGTGGTGACGGACGGGGGGCCGGGTGGGGGTGTGGTGACGGACGGGGGGCCGGGTGGGGGCGTGGTGACGGACGGGGGGGCCGGGTGGGGGCGTAGTGACGGACGGGGGGCCGGGTGGGGGCGTGGTGACGGACGGGGGGCCGGGTGGGCGTGGTGCTGCGTTCCCATCAGACCAGTTTTTGGTGCAGGCGTGCACGTGATGGCAGGGAGTCTGCTTATGCGCTGGCCCGTTCACGCAGCAGTTCATGCTGAAGTTAACCACTGTCCCACAGCTGGACAGGGCCCTTTCATGTAGAAAGACAAATCTAGGTAGATAGCTCTTATCATGCTTCTTGGCAGTCTCACTCATGAGATCTTGCGTCGTGTCTGGCATAAGAGTACTCTCATATGATGCTGTTATGATTATAAAATAAATAAGGGGTTGAACACATTATTGCTAATTGCCTAAGCCAAGACCCCTGCTCATTTCAGAGTTAACTTTCCAAATATAAACTGGTTCCCCCTTCTAGAGCTTCAGAGCTTCTGTCTGTCTGTCTGTCTGTCTGTCTGTCTGTCTGTCTGTCTGTCTGTATTAAACATTTATTTCTCTCTGTATCTGTTCACCCCTTCAGATCGAGCACCTGTACAGTCTCACAGTTTTTGAAAACTACCTGTATGCAACCAACTCAGACAACGCCAACCTGCAGCCCAAGACCAGTGTGATCCGTGTGAACCGCTTCAATAGCTCGGAGTTCCAGGTGGTCACGCGGGTGGATAAGGGTGGAGCCTTGCACGTCTACCACCAAAGACGCCAGCCAGCGGGTACAGCACATTCTCATGACACCCACTAGCCATCAAAACTTTACTTTGTCTCACAGCTTCTGACTGAATTAGGCTCATGAATGAAGTGCCGTGCCAGTGGCATGTCAGCTAAGTAGTTCAGTGAAACCCCCTTCACTAGGCTCAGCGGTTCAGTGCAATCCTTTGCTCGGCTCAGGAGTTCAGTTCATATTCTGGAAAATACTCTCTTTGTGACGGATCTAAGCAAATTATTTCATCAGGTGCTGAAATGTATATATAAAAATAAAATCAAAACAAATGTCAACTCTGATTCAGCAGTCTCACCAGGCTATTTTTTTTTTTTTCATTATTTTTATTGATCTGTCTTTGGGTGATCGTGGTTAAATGCGTGCTCGTGTGTGTCCGACGCAGTGCGCAGTCATGCCTGTGCTCCTGACCAGTTTGGCAAGCCAGGAGGCTGCTCCGACATCTGCCTGCTGGCCAACAGCCACAAGAGTCGCACCTGCCGCTGCCGTTCGGGCTTCAGCCTGGGAAGCGACGGCAAGTCGTGCAAAAGTGAGTAGCCCCCCCCCACCTCTCTCCGGCCCCTTCGCCCCAGGGCAGCTGCTCCATACGGAAGTCTGCCGCCGTGTTTAATACTGACCGCTCTGTGCGTTCGGTGGGTCCTCAGAGCCGGAGCACGAGCTGTTCCTGCTGTACGGAAAAGGTCGGCCGGGCGTCATCCGGGGCATGGACCTGCATGCTCGGGTGTACGATGAGCACATCATCCCCATTGAGAACCTGAACAACCCCCGGGCACTGGACTTCCATGCCGAGACGGAGTTCATCTACTTTAGTGACGCCACCACCTACACCATCGGCCGGCAGAAGATCGACGGGGCCGAGAGGGACATCATCGTGAAGGATGGTGAGGCCAGGAAATTGGCACCGTGCTACTGCACGCATCTGTACACCGTGCTTGGTTCACTAGTAGCTGTAGTAGTTATAGTTGTGCAGCTCTCTTCATATGCTAAGTCCTCCCGAATCTGCACTGCCCTGTTCATTTCTGTTCTCAAAGTAAGAGAAATGTGTCACTCCCACACGCTCTTCATCTCGCTGTAGGAATCCACACTGTTGAGGGCATAGCTGTGGACTGGATGGGTCAGAACTTGTACTGGGCAGATGATGGACCTGAAAAGACCATCAGCGTGGCCAAGCTGGAGAAAGCATCCCAGACCCGCAAGACCCTTATTGAGGGCAAGATGACTCACCCACGAGCCATAGTGGTGAATCCTATGCATGGGTAGGCGTGAGATACAGCAAAGTTCTCAGATTACAGAATGTATGGCTTCATACACTTTCACTCAAGTTGCAGATTTAGGGGCAAACCTAACACGTTATCGATTATATTTTTGTTATATTATTGTATTTGTTTGTCCATTCCGATATACCATACTTCATGTGGAGCAAATTTGGCATTTAGCTGACACAATGTTCATTACAAGAAATCAGTATAAAATCAATGAGAGGTTATCACTGTGCATAGTCAGGTTATGAATAACATGGATGTGTGTGTTGTGTCTCAGTATGATGTACTGGAGTGACTGGCAGGAGGATTCCCGAGATGCCAACCGCGGCAGTATAAGGAAGGCCTGGATGGACGGCTCCAACGCTGGAATCCTCATCACATCCAAGAACATGCTGTGGCCCAATGGCCTGAGCCTGGACATCCAGCAAGGCGTGCTCTACTGGGTGGATGCGTACTACGACCGCATCGAGATGGTGCTGCTCAATACCACAGAGCGCAAGGTGAGAGGATTGAGTGAGTGAGTGAGTGAGTGAGCTTGTTAACCGCTAGAAAATGGGGCTGGACCAATGATGTGTGCAAAATGCATAATCTTGCTGCGTTGTGCTCTCATTGGCTAGACGGTGTACGAAGGCCACGAGCTGAACCACCCCTTTGGCTTGTGCCACTATAAGAATTTCCTGTTCTGGAATGAGTACCGCATCGGGAGTATCTACAAGCTGGACATGACCACAAAGAATGTCACCCTGCTCCGCAACGAACGGCCGCCCATTTATGAGATCCGCACCTACGACGCCCAGCAGCAGCAAAGTAGTGCCCTGCGTCACCCACGCACACGCCCTAAAGCCCGTCACCCACGCACACGCCCTAAAGCCCGTCACCCACGCACACGCCCTAAAGCCTGTATCTTAAGTTTACTCATGGTTTATTATCCTCTATAGTCATTCTTTGCTTTTTTGTGCATGCTGTACTTAAAAATAAAACAGCTGAAATGAGTAGAAACATCTCTAATGCAACAGCAACATTCCACAGTAGGCGCTCAGTTGAGTTATTTTTCATAAGAATCAAGGTGCTGTTCTTACACATTTGTCATTTTTACCGTATGTTTTTCAAAACTGTTAAATGCTTTTCCAAATTGTAGTAGGCAGTACTGTTATAAGGTAACGCTGAGCTAATCTCATTTCGTTCATACTCTGGAACGTCTCTTCATGTTTCAGGAACTTAAAGTGAGGGTTTTAAGATACGTCTCAACTTTTAGTTCTGTTTTGGGATGTGTGTGTGTCTGTGTGTGTACACACATAGTCACAGGTCACAATGTATGCCGGGCCAGTAATGGAGGCTGCAGCAGCCTGTGTCTTCTCACGCCAGTCGGCCGCACCTGTGCCTGCGCAGACGACCAAACCCTGGACGCCGACAACAAGACCTGCAAAGGTAAGAGCCATTTCAACTCCAGCCATTCCACATGCTTCTCCGCTTACTTGCGGATCGCCCGGAAATTCAGTGAAGTGGGCTGAAAATGTGTCGTGGATCTCTGCAGCCAACCCTTCGTACGTGCCGCCACCCCAGTGCCAGTCGGGAGAGTTTGCGTGCAAGAACAACCGCTGCATCCAGGACCGCTGGAAATGCGACGGCGACAACGACTGCCTGGACAACAGTGACGAGGCTCCGGAGCTTTGCCGTGAGTCTCCTCCCTCATCCTCTCTGTGCAGATGCGTAATAAACCCATTTGCTTTCTCTGGAATCAAATATGTGGAGAATCGCCAAAAGCTACACACATGGATGCCAGCCTGTAGTAAGGAGCCAGACACGCACTCCAGATAAAATAAATATTATATGTAGATGATTAAATAACACAAGTGTAACAAAAGGGGGATTGTGTGTGGCAATCTTAACAACTTCCAAGAGATTCTGTGGCAAATATTATTTTAAAAAGTTCTCAGAAAACGATGAGGCTTTGTAAGTCTATATGGTGCCTTTCTTTGCCCAGACCAGCACACCTGTCCGGCCGACCGCTTCAAGTGCCAGAACAACCGCTGTATCCCCATGCGCTGGCTCTGTGACGGTGACAATGACTGCGGCAACGACGAGGACGAGTCTAACGCCACCTGCTCAGGTAGAACCCAGAAATGGTGTGGCATTACCAAAAACCTAATCGCCATTCCTAATGATGTGAGCAGGGTTGGCCAGACAGGCAGGTCTTGTCTGATGAGGGCCAGCGTTCTTGGCCCATCTGAAGCGGCACGGTGCCAGGCATTGACGCTGGCTTCTGTTTCCTGCTCAGCTCGTACGTGCCCTCCCAACCAGTACCCGTGTGCCAGTGGCCGGTGCATCCCCCTCTCCTGGACCTGCGACCTTGACAACGACTGTGGTGACCGCTCGGACGAGCCTGCCTCCTGTGGTCAGCCTCTGTCTTCACACACGCTCTGCTGGTGCCGTTCTTGTGAGCTCTTTATGTTGTGTATGCCCTTCCTCACCCTCTTCTTCGTCTCTAGCCTACCCTACCTGCTTCCCGCTCACCCAGTTCACCTGTGCCAATGGACGCTGCATCAATGTTAACTGGCGCTGTGATAATGGTGAGTACCTTTTGAACCTTCAGGGGAAGCGTGCTCCAAATCATTACCTTGGAAATCTCACAAGAACCGTACTCAAAACGATTACAAATATTGCAAAATGCTATTTTCAAATACACGTCAAATAAAAGTTGGGTCTTAAAAAAGGATAGAATAGCAAGCAGAATAGATATACAATGTTGAAGTCCATTTGTGTAGATTTGGAAGTATGCTTAAATGTGGGTCTGCTTTTGCTTCTAGTCCACTGAAATGAATCCCTGCATATAAAGACTTCACGTGTGTGCGTGTGTCTGTGCGTGCGTGTGTCTGTGCGCATGTGCGTGTCTGTGCGCATGTGCGTGTGTGTGCGCGTGTGTGTCTGTGCGTGTGTGTGTGTAGACAACGACTGTGGTGACAACAGCGATGAAGCTGGCTGCAGTCACTCCTGCTCCAGCGTGCAGTTCAAATGCAACAGCGGTCGCTGCATCCCCGAGTACTGGACGTGTGATGGCGACAACGATTGCGGCGACAACAGCGATGAGAAGAGCGCCAACTGCACCAACCAGGGTGGGCACGCGCTCGCCTAAACGCCCTGAGCCCATGCCCAGACACCCCCACCCCGCCCAGTTCTACCTCACTCTGCTCTAACAACATTTGTGAGGTGACATTAGCGGAATGACCATGTCATGGTTGCTTATGCAAAAGCAATTTGACTGGCAACAAAATATGGCTTGATTTCAAGTCCATACATCAATGCGCTCAGCACCTGAAAAGGGGGAAAACTTCTGTGTACGCTCCCCCCTGACCTCAGGGAGGGTGTCTCAGCACAGGTATGCTCCCCCCGACCTTTGCCGAAATAGGAAGTTGCTGTGTATCTCAGCTGTGCATTTAGTGTTTTCCCTCCTCTAGCATTTCAGCTTATCAGCTGATTGCTGAAGCCATTTGTGAGTTGAATGCTGTTAGAGAGGAAATGCATTCTAGTGTACTGCTCTGGCTGCCCAGTTCTCACAGTGTAAGAGATTTTGCTTTAGCCCCTGCGCCGTGCCGCAGTACGGCGGTGACTGCCGTACGGAGGTGACCTCAAAGCTGCTCGTCATGCTGCTTTTGCGGCTGTTTCGGGTGGGTGAGCTGAACCATCCTAAGCGCTCGCGTAAATCCTGAGGCTGGCTTGTGCCGCAGAGGGTGAAACCACAAAAAAATGCTCCAGGAGGTGTGGATGTGTGGGGGCGTGTGTCAGAGAGAGAGAGAGAGAGAGAGAGAGAGAGAGAGAGAGAGAGAGAGAGAGACAGACAGAGACACAATGTCCCTGGGGAGGGCAGCATCAATAACTCCTGTAAAATGTTCTCTCCAAGGTTATTACACATGAACAAAACCACAGCAGCAACAATACTAATTAATTTTATGTATGTAGAACTTTTAAGCAAGTTTACAAAATCCTTCTCATGAATAAAACAAGGCTAAATGAAGACAAAACGGAAAAAGAAAATTGCACAAAATGATACAAAAATACAATGATTTAAAATGTATTTATTATTTTTTTAAGACAATGTTGTAACAGGCACAAGCCCAGCCTCCATATGATTCTTCTCAGGCTTTGTGTTGCTTGACCAACTCTTGGCCAAGCCTGACCTGAAGTACACCACGGCTAGTTTCTGCGTGGGTGTTTGAAAGGGTGTTGGCTGACATGTCTGTGTGAGAAGGTCTGCAGGCCTTGCACAGGCTGCTGGAAGCCATTAGCCTGTCTCCAGTGTATTGCTCCTGAGTGCGCTGCCGTTAGCTCACGGCTCTGCCATCCCGGGCTCAGCTAACGCTTCAGCTCCACCTCCAGCGCAACTTCCTACCTTGAACGGCTTGCCTGACATTGGCTGCAAACCGTCGTTGGACAGATCGTTGCACCCAAATTTAACGTGTGTGTGGGCCTCTTCCTGCAGCCACGCGTCCCCCTGGGGGCTGCCACGCGGACGAGTTCCAGTGCCGTATGGACGGTCTGTGCATTCCCCTGCGTTGGCGTTGTGATGGGGATACGGACTGCATGGACCTGAGTGATGAGAAGCACTGCGACGGCGTCACGCACATGTGCGACCCTGCTGTCAAGTTTGCCTGCAGGGACTCGGGTTAGTTTGATTTGTTGTGGTTAAATCAGTTGGTTTTAATTTGATCTTTTCAGTGTAAATCAATAGTTGTAGTTATTTATGTAGCAACTCTTACGCAAAGCCCTTCGAATTGCCGCTGCGTATGAAAAATGCTGTAATAAATAAACTTGCCTTGCCTCGCAGGGCCCAAAAAGCACTAAAGCAAAAGGATGGCGTCTACAGCTTACTGCTCGTTTAGCACTGCGTGGAATGTGTGTGATTGGAAGTGATATAAAGTCCAAAGAATTGTCAGGATATCCACAGACCTCACCGTCATTCCAGAAAGGTCACATCAAGATGAATCTAAAAGGATTATCTCTTCCTCGTTCTTCTTCTTTCTCTTTCTTCCCATTTCCCTGTCTTTGTCTTAGCTCGGTGTATCAGTAGGGCGTGGGTGTGCGATGGAGATAGCGACTGCGAAGATAACTCGGATGAAGACAACTGCGAGGCACTGGCGTGCAAGCTCTCGCACCACGTCTGCGCCAGCAACGACTCCATCTGCCTGTCGGCCGACAAGCTTTGCGACGGCAAAGACGACTGCCCCGATGGCTCGGACGAGAAGCTCTGTGGTGAGCAAGCGCGTGTGCACGCCCACAGAAGTGCGGCACCATCTCGCGCACCCCTGTGCTCCATCAGCATAGAAACTAAAATGAGAGGGCTGCGGAACAGCAGAAACGTCCAGGTTCTGTCCCCAATACTCAGTGCTATGCACTTAATGTGTTCTCTGGTAACTTAATGTGAACTCTCAGTAGTAGCGACTTAACGTAATTAATGTGAATGAGTGAAGTGCACCTGAGTTAAAAGTAGATTTCCTTGCCTGCGAAGAGGCTTGTCTTTCTTGATTTTGCAAATACTCACAAAAGGACCAGTCAGTTAAAGTTGTTTGTGCACTGAGAGCATTTCCGGTTGGTTACCGCCCACCTCGGATGGATGGCAGGCTTTTTCTCACATGGGTCTCATCTTTCTCTCGTGCTCCACCACCGCTGCAGACCTGTGCTCGGCAGACAACGGCGGATGCAGCCACAACTGCACCATTGCCCCAGGCGAGGGCATCCTATGCTCATGTCCACCGGGCATGGAGCTCCGCGCTGACAACAAGACATGCCAGATCCAGAGCTTCTGTGCTAAGCACCTGAAGTGTAGCCAGCGGTGCATCCAGGAAAAGGCCACTGTTAAGTGTGCGTGCTACGAGGGCTGGGCCCTAGAGCCAGACAACGAGAGCTGCAAGAGTACCGGTGAGAGGAGATGGGGAGGGCAGAGGGAGACGGAGGGAGGGAGAGACAGAATAGACACAACGGGGAGGGAGACATGCCGACTAATCGATAAGGATTTCAGGAACAGGTGGGAGACAGTAGGAATATATACATTATGTACCCTACAATACGTTAAAAAATCCACTACTGTACCATATTCTACTAAACACTGATGTGCTCTGTTATAATTTATTAGGTTGTCTGTATGGAAAGGAATGCTAAAATTGTTTTGTTTTGGTTCGTTGCTATGTTGAAGTGGTCTTTAAAAAGCGATTCAGGGCTTCACTGCGTTCATTTTTGATCTATTGCTGGCTGGAACATGGGTGATGGTTTTAAGAGCACTTCACTATTACAGCTTTTGTTGGTCTTCAGCCATTAGGTCACCAGTCAGAGTCGGGGGTGGGTGGGGTTTATAAGAGCAATTGCTGTGGATGTCTTTTCTGTCTCATTGCTTTGCCCCGAGGTGTCATGCGTGCTCTCTGTGTGGTCTAGATCCTTTCAAGCCCTTCATCATCTTTTCCAACCGGCACGAGATCCGCCGGATTGACCTTTATAAGGGGGAGTTTAGTGTCCTGGTTCCCAGTCTGAGGAACACAATTGCCCTGGACTTCCACCTCAACCAGAGTGCCCTCTACTGGACAGACGTGGTGGAGGACAAGATCTACCGGGGCAAACTGTCTGAAAACGGAGGTAAGAGAGGGGTGTGAAAATGTCAACGTGCATACTGGAGCAGCACTTGGAGACGTAGATGCTCGTGGACCAAGTCACACTGCAGTGGCACATGGCATAAAGATACATCTAGTGTCCCCGTGACACTCTGATGGGAAGGAAAGCAATTTTCCGATTCACAGCCTGCCACAAAATTCATGGCTCACAATTCGCATGCCACACAATAGCTTAGGGGAAAGTGAGGCTCGTAGCAGAGAACTCTGCGCGCGTGCGTGCGCACGCACGCACCATGAGTGCCAGCACGAGTGTACGCATGGCTGTATGTAACCATGGGGAGTGTCAGATCCACAGTGTCCACCTCCCTCGCACACACGAGCAACCATGAAACACACTCGCTTCTTTGTCTCACTCTGATTTCACAGAGCTGGTGGGAACATGGCCAGGGGGCTGCCAACAGTGAAACAAAGCAACAGAGTAGGTTTTTTTTTTCCCCCCTTGTGTTCCATTATCGCAGGGGTCATGCCAGTGACACAAGGCCCAGGCCTCTAATTACTGCTGTGTGGTTGTAGCCCAGTGTGAGCTAGCACAACCTGCTCGTTTCATGGGAGAGGAAAAATGTTTTCGAACGAAAGTGGTGGTTTTTGTCGGCCTGTATTCATAAGCATGACTGTGCCAGGTGCGATGGTTTGTGATTTACATAAATGTATTTACATTAGTGAAATTGAATAGAGGACAACTTGGGAGACTTGCATGAACCTTCTGGTCAGATCACACTATACTGTGAATTAAAGGCTGCAGCTAAAGGGTTTGTGTCAGTTTTAACTGGATCAAAGGGAATTGTTCACCTAAATGTGGTAATTAACTGATGAGGTGAATCGAGTGAATTAAAGCAGGTAAGTTACCACTTCAAACTCAGTTGGACATCACCCCTGTTGGATTGGAATTGGGTATTCCTGTAATGGGTCTGCATTTATTTCTGTCAAAGTGGTCACCAAAGGTCAACGAATGGATAGTGATGCATTGTTGTGGTCTTGGCCCAGCTCTTACCAGTTTCGAGGTGGTTATCCAGTACGGCCTGGCTACTCCAGAGGGTTTGGCTGTAGACTGGATTGCAGGGAACATCTACTGGGTGGAGAGCAACCTAGACCAGATTGAAGTGGCCAAGCTAGATGGTACCATGCGCACCACCCTACTGGCTGGAGAGGTGGAGCACCCTCGAGCTATTGCCCTTGACCCTCGAGATGGGTAAGAAATGACACACACACACACACGTGCTCTCTCTCTCTCTCTCTCTCTCTCTCCCCTACACCCACACCCTCATTAGGCTAAAATATACGGAATGGTATATATAGAAAATGCACATACTGTACACATCTTCTTCACCACAGTTCATCAACAAAGCTACTGTTGAATCTCTCCCTTCTGTAGGGATGCCTTTTTGGTTAGTAACTGTCTCTCATTGCTGTTTCAGTATCTTGTTCTGGACAGACTGGGACGCTAGTTCTCCCAGGATAGAGGCTGCGTCCATGAGCGGAGATGGCCGTCGTACCATCCACAGAGAAACTGGCAATGGAGGTTGGCCCAACGGCCTCACCGTTGACTACCTAGAGCGTCGTATTCTGTGGATTGATGCTAGGTATGCACACGTGAACAGACAAATGAATACCCCCCTACACACGTGCACGCACACACACACACACACACACACACACACACACACACACACACACACACACACACACAATGGTCCAACATACTAAGGATGTGCCGAACATCCTGGCCTTATTAAAGAAAGATCTTCCTAGGTCTGACGCCATCTATTCCGCTGCGTATGACGGTTCCGGCCTGATCGAAGTTCTTCGGGGACATGAATACCTGTCACATCCCTTCGCCGTCACCATGTATGGGGGAGAGGTTTACTGGACGGACTGGCGCACCAACACGCTGGCCAAGGCCAACAAGTGGACAGGTCACAACGTGACAGTGGTGCAGAGGACAAACACACAACCCTTCGACCTGCAAGTGTACCATCCTTCCAGACAGCCACAGGGTCAGGGCTTCTCACGTTACACCCACCACAGTGCTTGTCTCTGCCTGAACACATGCTTGGGGAACAGAGTTAATAACAAACATGGAGTACCACAGCACTTAGCAACGTCCACGTATTGAAGATATGAACCAGTAATAAAGCTAATGGATGTAATCTATTCAGAGTGCAGACAAAGCTATGAAATGCTATGAAAGTCGCACTATTTGTCATTGTATAAGTCATATTATATAAGGTATATTAGTCAGAGCACTTCACACTTAGAAACTCCCCAGTGTGTTCACACTCTATTTATAACATTCTTCTCAGAGTCTGTTTTCACTCCTTAACATCCACAGCCACACATACATGTGCATGCACACGCTTCCCTCCAGGCATAGTCGATCTTCTCATCTCTTTATTAGCCTGGCCTGCCTAAAGCACGTCTGACAGATTTCTATCGGCTTGGATGATTCTCCCAGAGCGTCTAGGGGTGTTTGGATGAGAGGGAGTCTTCCCCTGAAGTCTGTTCATAGTGTTACTCTAGTGTGACTGAGCCTGACGTTCACTGTCTGAACACTAAGCGTGTAAGCTCACACTAACCGACATTGCAGGGGTGCTCTCAGATGCATCTGGATGCAGGCAGCCATCCCTGCCTGCTTCTTCGGAATCTGAGCTCGTGCTTTGGACATTCATTCCTGTTTTCCTTTTCGATCGTCTCCGTAGTGCCGAACCCCTGTGAGGCGCGTGGCGGAAAGGGCCCATGCTCACACCTGTGCCTCATCAACTACAACCAAACTTTCTCCTGTGCCTGTCCCCACCTCATGAAGCTGCGGCCCGACAAGCACACCTGCTATGGTAGGCTACCTCGCCTTGTCCCCGCTTTTTCTCGAGCCTTGCGCAGAACAGACTCGCATGTAAGACTGCGTACATTAAGGTACATTAAGTGTATAATTGATTGCTGTATTCCGACAGAAAAAACCCCCCAACTTTATTTAACGTTATAGCAACAGCGTTAGCGAGGACATATTTGGCAGCCATATTCAAAACTCACCATCTTCGCTCATTACACTTTTGCTGCTACCAGTGTGGACATTACAACAGGGAGCTCTGGTTACACTGTTGGTCTGATACCAGATCAGTGTTTACTGTTATGTAGTAAACAGTGATCTGGTATCGGTATAGGTGGCTTTGGGAGGGTCAGACTGAAACTCAGAGCCGATTGGCTGATTGGAATAAGGGGGGGAATGGGGTGTAGCCCACATTTTGTGTTGGCGCTAAAACATTAAGCATCAGAAGCCACCCAAGACCCCCCCTGCCCCTTACACTCTCTGCTCTGTCTGATCAGTATTTGTGGCAGGGCTGCTGGACCTGTTCAGAATGCCCTGTGCATACTCTCATGGTCAACAACTCTGTGTTTCTCTAAAGGTCAGGAGGCAGTATAACTGTGCACAGTGGAGCACTGTAGCTCCACTCCTATCTACTTAGACAACAGATAACCTGCATGCCCACTGCTTCACTTTAATACAGATGCATTTAGCTCTTTAAATGTGGTTTGTTTTTGTTTTTTTAATGAGCTTTTAAAGTGCTGTTGCCTGCATTGTTGCTAGGTAAAATAAGACCTTTCCAAAAGCCTAAAATTTAATCTTCAAAAGCAACTTTTTATACGGCCACAATGACCATCTTATAGCTTTTGTGACACTTCTGTTGATCATTTTTTAATTAAAGATGTCATCTTCTGTTTTCCTTCACGCAGAGTCTCGCCAGTTCTTGCTGTATGCACGCCAGATTGAGATTAGAGGGGTGGACATTGATAATCCCTATTACAACTACATTATCTCCTTCACCGTGCCCGTTATCGATAACGTAACGGCTGTGGATTATGACGCCACAGAGCAGCGCATCTACTGGTCCGACGTACGCATGCAGATGATCAAAAGAGCCTTCATCAATGGCACAGGCGTGGAGACAGTAGTGTCAGCCGGTAAAGCCCTGCATGTTTTTCTGACTCCTTTCTGCTTTCTGTAAACCCAGTCAGCACTGGACCGAGGTGCATTTGTCTCTGTGTGTCCCTATTTTAGACATTCCCAACGCCCAGGGCCTTGCTGTGGACTGGGTATCTAGGAACCTGTTCTGGACCAGCTATGATGCCAGCAAGAAGCAGATCAACGTGGCCCGTCTGGACGGCTCCTTCAAGAACTCTGTCATCCATGGACTGGACAAACCCCACTGCCTTGTGGTACATCCCATGCTCGGGTTAGTCCTGTGTGCTGTGGTTATGCGCGCCCTCTTCCTCGCTCAAGATGTGGCTCTTTCTCTTTCGCATTCACCTGTTACACTCAGAACACACACACACACACACACACACACTGCTTACCTAACCATGATCCTAACTCTTAACCAAAACCATACGCCTGATCCTAAAGATAATCTGAAATAGAATCAGGAATCAGGAGTGAATTTTTGTAGTCGTGGAGGAGGGGAGAGCATGAGCTGTTCACTCTTAATTAGAGAAGCACAAACTCTACAACAGCACCAACAAAACGGGGTGGGGGGGTGGGGGGGGGTGGTATTTGTAGTTTAGGAGGGAGGGGCTGGCTCAGCAATTACAGCTGCCCCCGGAGACGAGGTAGCTTCCTGTGTCCTAGCTGCAGAAGCAGGATCCAGCAGGATCCAGTGCATGGCCCATGTGATGCAGATGTGCTGAGCAAAGCCTGGTTTTTCTAGAACCTTCTCAGTGATGAGGGCATTTACAATGGGAGAGCCTTACAGACTGCAGGAGCAAAATGAATGAGACTAAAATAAATCCAGTAGCTCGATTTGAATGTTTTCCAGGAAGTGTTTGTTCTTATATGTAATGGACTTTCCCACAGGATTTGTTCCGTGGGGGTTATGGACCAGGGGAAAGAGCAGAACTCTACCAGAAATGCTTTCACAGATTATTAAGCACAAATCAAGTGTTGGAAAGAATTCCTGAATTCTGTTTTCATTGAGGAATTTTTATACTTTGTAGTTCAATACGATACATTGATTGTTTATGAAAAGAATGAATTCAATTTAAGAACCTCCATCCCCAGGTGCCTAACTACATGTATTGAGTTAATTTTGTGCCATATGCATCAAATAAATTAAGAAAATCCACAAACAAAATATCAGTTATCAAAATGCTCGAAGTATGTTGCAATATATTGTCAAACATTTCAAAAGGATTATTACTACTTCACACTTGTTTTGCCTTTGTCTTCAATTTTAGGTTTTTTATTTGTGGATTATGCAAATGTTTTCTTTCATGGTTGTGTTTCTTTGCTTCTGTAATATTTCTTCTGCCATTGCTGTGTTTCTTATGCTTCCTATTACGTGCATCAAGGCATTCACCTTTAATCTCTATTGGTCAACTGATTTTAGAGCAGGAGACGCTCTAAACCACACCCACTGCATGCTGTGGTAATTGGAAAAAGACACATATGAGGTGGGAAGTTACAGTTTTGGAAATACAGTAAGGGCTTGCTTTGTTCGTTTTCTCTCCGGCCATATTTTCAAAAGCACATCTCGCTCCAAAATTAGTTGACCAATATAAATTTGATGTGAATATATTCGAGTAAGATCCACCTCCTGAAAAAATGTTTGATTCTCATGTTTGCAATATATTTCTTACATTTTTATGTTTAATATTTTTCTTGTACATTTGTAACATGTAACATAAATTTGAAACATTTGGCACAAAATTAATTCTATACTCATGTCTCATATCAATTTCCAGAAAGCTCTACTGGACTGACGGAGACAACATCAGCATGGCCAACACGGATGGCAGCAACCGCACTTTACTCTTCACCAATCAGAAGGCCCCTGTTGGTAAGTAACCAATCAGAATGCTCGACTGCACTGTCTGTTCCAAGGCAGCACATCATCCATGTATTACAAATTCTGAATGAATGAAATGCATCAAATGCACACCTTGTTTGAAGTTTGAGTGTGTGATGCTGATCTCTGCTGGTCTCTTGTAGGGCTCTCCATTGACTTTGATGAGGAGAAGCTGTACTGGATCAGTTCAGGCAACAGCACCATAAACCGCTGCCAGCTGGATGGCTCAGGTCATGAGGTCATAGAGGGAGTGAAGGGCAAACTGACCAAAGCCACAACTCTCGCTGTTATGGGTGAGCAGCTTCGCAGCATTCTGAATTAATGCCAGCATCTCCTCACGGCCTCCCCTTTATGTTCCTACCCCCTAAACGAGCAGTCTTCATTTTTGATCCTGTATGAAAAATTAAAAATCCATTTCTGATCCTAAAATATTCTGGAACTCAAACCTGCAGCTCATCCCAGATGTTGTCATGTTGCCGATTGCCTTCGTTCCCGTTTGTTGTGCACAGGGGACAAGTTGTGGTGGGCGGACCAGGGAACGGATCAGGTGGGCACTTGCGACAAGATTGATGGTGGCAACTGGAAAGTTCTGAGGAACAACACGTCACCTGTGATGCATATGAAGATCTATAATGAGACAGTCCAACAGAAAGGTGTGTTTGTGTGTGTGTTTGTTTTTGTTTGTTTGAATATCTCGGTACCAGTCCTAAATAAGTGCCTTTGAACTACTCCTGTTTCTTGCTGAAGGTACAAACCTGTGTACGAAAAACAATGGAGACTGTTCTCAGCTGTGTCTGCCCACGTCTGCCAGCAGCAGGGCCTGCATGTGCACTGCAGGTTACAGCTTGAAGAGTGGCCAGCGCTCCTGCGAGGGTATGGCTTAGCAGCACATGCTCACACCACACGTCTCCACACCGTGGCTTTGAAGCCTCTGACTGGAAAAATCCTGTAGTTCTGTTTTTGATGGCCAAACATGTGTTTGCTTGCGTGGACGTGTGCGCTTGGGCAGGTATGGGCTCCTTCCTGCTCTACTCGGTGCACGAGGGCATCCGTGGCATCCCTCTGGACCCGGCTGACAAATCCGATGCCCTTGTACCAGTGTCTGGCACCTCTCTGGCTGTGGGCATTGACTTCCATGCTGGTGAGGGCACCATATGTCCCCTTGCAGCTTGCTTCTAAAGCAATGCGAATAACACCGACTGTACCTAGTGCTGGAGTGTGACTTGGTTACACTGGTCCCTGTAAAAAGAAATGCTATTCAACATTACGTCAGCGTTGTGGAATCCGTGAGTGGCTTGCTAGTTTAGTGTGAGCCTGGCCAATCTGCTCTGTGCCATGCAGAGAATGACACCATCTACTGGGTGGACATGGGGTTGAGCACCATCAGCCGAGCCAAGAGGGACCAGACCTGGAGGGAAGACGTGGTCACCAACGGCATCGGCCGTGTGGAAGGCATTGCTGTGGACTGGATCGCAGGTTAGAAAGAACTCGGGCCGTCACGTATGCACACAAGTACTTGCCTGCGTGCGTTACCGTTAAAACTCTAGCACCATTCGAAAGTGAAGGCCTCATGTCGGTGTCTGGTTAGTTGCTTTGCTGACTGGGGCTCTGTCCCTCTTGTGTAGGCAACATCTACTGGACCGACCAGGGCTTCGACATGATCGAAGTGGCCAGGCTCAATGGCTCCTTTCGCTATGTGGTCATCTCGCACGGCCTGGACAAACCCCGTGCCATCGCTGTGCATCCAGCCAAAGGGTGA
The DNA here is from genome assembly GCF_041902795.1 of Electrophorus electricus. NCBI lineage: Eukaryota > Metazoa > Chordata > Actinopteri > Gymnotiformes > Gymnotidae > Electrophorus > Electrophorus electricus. The sequence goes on from NW_027658807.1 coordinate 76,189, forward strand.
GAGAGTTGCTGTGTGTGCATGCGTCCGTATTGTCAGGGCAGAAATATTTCTAGTAATATATAATTCTATATATTAATTATAAATGTACGTAAGTGTCTGATTAAGGTGCTCTGTGGGACATCATCAAAGGGGAAAAAATATCTTGTGTGTGTCTGTCAAAGGTACCTGTTCTGGACAGAGTGGGGACAGTACCCACGTATCGAGAGGTCTCAGTTAGACGGCTCTGAGAGAATAGTTCTGGTCAACGTTAGTATCAGCTGGCCCAACGGCATCTCCATTGACTACCAGGTTTGTTACATGATCCTATTCATGCACAATTCCATGAGAAGTAGCATAACCAGCAACAATGTTTGTGAGAGATTTCATTGTCAACTAAGCCTCTAATTCAGTCAGAAGTTGGAGAAAGATTATCTCACACATCTGAGGGGATAACCAATGGCCTTCCCATTTCCATAACTTCTGATCGGAACAGGAGAAACATAAAATCAATATTGTCAAAAAAAAAAGTGTGACATTTGATGCAAGCTGTAGCTCATTCCGTCTGTGTGTATTTAGGAGGATCTGCTCTACTGGTGTGATGCTCGGACCGACAAAATCGAGCGTATTAATCTGGAGACGGGCAACAACCGCGAGCTGGTCCTGGCTGTTCATAACATGGACATGTTTGCTGTGTCTGTGTTCGAGAACTACATCTACTGGAGCGACAGGTGACGCCGCCTACTCTGCGTCATTTCCTTACGCTCCCAGTGCGACTTTTATTCTGATGTTCTGTGTCTGGATCTGAATTAGAAGGATACAGATGTAGGCAATTAAATTGTATGGACAAGCCTCTCTGTCTTCTGCCTAATATAGAACGCATGCTAATGGATCCATCAAGAGAGGTAACAAGAATAATGCCACGGACATGGTGTACCTGAGAACAGGCATCGGGGTACAGCTGAAAGATATCAAAGTGTTCAACCGAGCCAGGCAGAGAGGTAGGCATACTTGGTAATGAGCAAATCACCAGCAGCAAATACTTCTAATGGGTATAACAGGTGGGTTTTAATGAATTGGCTGTACCAACACTTTGCCCACATGTCCTACTGCTAATGTGGCCAACACTGAAAGGAAACTAGCTCCAGTTATCTTATGTGTTTAAGCATTGGCATGCGTTATGCAAACTTAATACTGCTACTGGTCGTTCAGTATTAGCAGCGCTAGCATTTTGGGTGTAGACGTTCACGACTGCAGTCTCTACTGTGGATCCTCTGTGGTTTGTGATGGGACTTGCGCTCTTGCAGGCGACAACATCTGCAGAAAGAACAACGGCGGCTGCGAGCAGCTGTGCTTGTACCGAGGCAACGGCGCACGCACCTGCGCGTGCGCGCACGGCGTGCTGGCCGAGGACGCCCGCACCTGCCGCGACTACGAGGGCTACCTGCTCTACTCGGAACGGACCATCCTGAAAAGCGTGCACCTGTCGGACGAAACCAACCTCAACGCACCCATCAAGCCCTTCGAGGACCCGGAGCACATGAAGAACGTCATTGCTCTCACGTTCGACCACAGAGGCAGCAGTGGCAAAGGGACCAACCGCATCTTCTACAGTGACATCCACTTTGGCAACATCCAGCAGATCAACGATGATGGCTCGGACCGCAAAACCATCGTGGAGAGTAAGTGGGTAGGGCTGTGAGTATGAGCTTAGTGGTGGACAGATATGTGCAGTTAGGGGTTCTCATTTCACTGCCAGCACACTTAAACTAACACATCAGCTCATGGCCAAGCTGATAAGAAGGTATGCTAAGTCTAGCGAAACATGTTCAGGGCAGTGCGGACCTACGATTTGAGTTGAGAATTGTTGCCCAACGTGTTCCGTGCATGATTCTTTAAATGTGAGTCAGAAATGTTAGATAGCGAGGCCTGAGGTTGTTGATGAAGTTCGTCATTTTCCCGGACTGTTCCGCTTACCCCATATTTATGCTTAAAATAGCACATTACTTTATTGAATGTGATGACATTACTGATCTTTTACTGCATCATGTTCAAATGTTTGCCAATATTTACAGTTTTATCAACCAGTGCAGCAGACACAATATCCCAAACACACAAAGTGGTTTAATGGTGATGTAACGTCTGTATTAGCTGCTTGAGAGCATAGAGAGTTTTGGACATTCCTATCAGAGAAAATGAACAAAACTCTGTGAAGGATGTAAACAGTGTCGCAGAAGAGGAAGGCAGTTCATATTTGAGAACGCTTTACAACATTGGACATCTTTTGAGCACAAACAAACAAAAATATCAACCCTGATTTTGTATCATTGTTTACAAGCTCCCAGTAATGGAGCAGCTATACAACTCCTGAAATCACACCTTCTTTGTTGATGTCCCTAGTTGGGGACTGAATTAGTTCCAGTTCAGTGTCCTTTTTATTTATTCTTTGAATTCTCCTTGCTGTTGATCCCTGGAGCTTGCTTTAACCTTTGGTGTGTTTTATGGGCATATTATGGAGGTGGAGTGTTCAGCTCTGCAGGAGTAAAGGGCTGTACCATGTCCCTGCTTCGGTTTGGGCACCATGCAAGCCAGTGTGGCACCTCACAGCTCCCACACCTCACCCCAAACCTTCCCCCACACCGCCCCCAGCCTAGCTCCAGCAGCTCCCGCCGGAACTTCTGCGACACGAACGCGTACAGCAGCGGGTTGATCGCAGACGAAGAGGTGGCCAGAAGCCGGGCGAACATCGCAAGTGAGCGAAACTCAGGTGTGCTGCTAAAGTTCTGCCCCACCCGGGAGAACATTAGTGCGTAGGAAGGCAGCCAGCTGATGGTGAAGACTATGACCAGGAGGGCGGTTGTTTGGGTCACCTGTTTCTGGTAGCGCTCCACCTGAGGTGCGCGGCCCTGCGTGCGGGTGCTCTGCAGGAAACCGTAGAGCTTGGCGTACATGAGGACGATGACCACCAGGGGGAGGGCGAAGCTGAACAGGAAGAGGGAGATGCTGTAGACCACCTGGCTGACGTCGGACAGGAAGGCGAAGCAATGCACTGCGGCGAACGTGCCCACCGTGCGGAAGGCGAACTGTGGTGTCGCCAGTGCCATGGCCGGCACCCACAGGGTGACGGCGGTTATCTGGAGCCAGCGGCGCAGGCTGGAACGGTACACCCAGGTTGGGTGCACCACCGTCAGGTAGCGCGCTATCGCCAGCGCTGCCAGGATGAAGGCGCTCACTGCATTACAGGCCACTCCGAGGAAGCTGACGGCCTTGCACAGGAATTGTCCGAAGGGCCAGCTGCCCAGAGCGATGGCGGTGGTGTGGAAAGGTAGCGAGAGGAGCAGAAGCACGTCTGAGGAGCTCAGGGCCAGCAGCAGCGTGTCCGTCCCTTGGAGAGTCCGAGAGCCACTCTTGCGCCTCCTGCCTGCCAGAATGAAAACAACCAGCAGGTGGCCCAATAGTCCTGTCCCTATAATCAGAGCATCCAGGGCAGGCACCAGGACCTGATGTACCTCCCACCCCTTCCCTGTTACCTGGTTACGGCTGCTGTTCTGTGCCTTGCCCCCATCAGCCATCAGCAATACGCCGACGCTAATTCCCCTAATGTGTGCTGAAAGCCTGATAATAATGGCGGTGAGGGCCAGCAGAGTGGCATACTCTCGCCCGCTCTGATACACCCCCCGCCGCTAGAGCTTTTAAAGTCTTATCACCCCACCCGCACGTACGTGGCGCTAATTGAAGGCTCAACACATGCATAATACAACTGTGCCTTTGTTAGGGTTTCGCAGCCAGTAGATACGTCTGCTTGGGCAATGTTCTTGCTCTGCAGTAGCACACTGGTTCTCAGCCACAAAAGGGATTTTAATGAGGTGTATGCCATTTTGCCATATTTTTCATGTTCTTTGGCATATCGGGTATAACTCATTTCAGGTAGAGAAGTAAAAGTTTGTTCAATAGAATTTCTAGACAGAATGTTGTTTCTTCCCCCAACGTCTCCATACGTGTCATTCAATTTTCTTTACACTTTAAGCAGAAAGTAAAATGCATGTATCTTACTTAAGGGATCTTTTAAGAGAGGTTACCTCACTGACATCCAAAACCCAATCCTAATCCATTTGGTATTTTGCTGATAGCTGGTATCGATTCCATGAAATCAGGCAACCTTGCAGAACACATCTTTGCAGGGCCATCGCCACGCTGCTTTCAAAACAGTCAATTTTATTTGCTACTTAGTACCCTGATGTGATCTCCTCTGCGCTGTCGATTTAAAGCCTCTTCAATGCCATTACTCCACTTCTGCTCTCCCACATTCCACAACTTGTGTGAAAAGATCAAGCCTTCTCATCGTGGTCTCCTTCTCATGAGGAAAACGGCTTTCTCCGACCTGTGACAATTGTGCCGCAAGTTTAATTGTTGAAATGAGAGGAGAGTGGGTGTAGTGGGAGCACTCCCTCTTTTATTGTTCTTCCTCTATATATTGCATCTTTAGGGACAGGTTTGCCCCTCTTTTTAGCATGTAGGACTCCTTCATCCTTTTCTGTGATCCAGCGATTGACTGCGGTAACTTGGAAGGTTGACAGAATCTGATTGGTTCCAGCTGAGTTAACAGTGACCAACTGATCCGTTGTGCTGCCTTTGGCTTGGAGTGTGCTCTTGAGTTGTTCTCTTCCATCTTCTCCATACACAAGGGCGAGCCATTATCGCTCTTTTTTTTTTTTTTGCATAAAGTAAACAGCTCTGTAATTTGTTCGGTCTTTTTATGGAAGGATAATAAGAGTCATAGGACCGTCTTTAATGTGACGTTGGCAGATAAGGACTGAGATATGGCAGAAACATCCTGGTTTATGGCTTGTGCATGTTTTTGGTTATATGTTAGCTATTAGCTGTGTTACTAATGTTTTAATGGCATCAGCGGTGCAGGGTTCCTAGATGATACCACCCGTAACCATGTTCCAGATGCAGTGATAACACTTAAAAATGAAATGAAACTTGGTGGGTGTGGGTGTGTGTGTGTGTGTGTGTGTGTGTGTGTGTGTTTGTGTTTAAATGTTTAAATGTTGCAGTTTCTACCTGGAGGAGTGAATTAGAACACAGGTTCTTAGGAAACAAGGACTGTGTGCATAGGCAGCCATCCATGAAATGACGCACTGATACTAGCTCTCCAAACACATGCACTCTTGGGTGCGCGCACGCGCACACACGCACGCACGCACATACAAAATTACAAATATGTACAGCAGACAGCTGTGATTTGTCATGGGGGTGGAGGCTTGCATCAAAGCTCCTATGTGACATGCTAGACAAAACATCTTTGTAGAAATCGGCTTTACAGTGAATCTGGGTCCAGGCCCCTAATGAAAAAGACCTACATGCTGGAGGAAGAAGCTTTAAAGGGACCTAAATTCAAAATTATTCACCTCTGGCCCATACCAGATGGCAAACTAATAACACATGACATCACAGAGAAAAGGTCTTTATTTCTAAAACAGTAATGTGACTTTTTTTTGGGTTTCACTAGTGTGCTGGCACCTTGCCAGTTCCTTGGTTCTGATTCTGTTCCATCTTCCCTTCCCTTCAGACGTGGGCTCAGTGGAAGGCTTGGCCTACCACAGGGCCTGGGACACACTGTACTGGACCAGCTACACCACCTCCACCATTACCCGCCACACAGTGGACCAGGCACGCCGTGGAGCCTTTCACAGGGAGACTGTGGTCACCATGTCTGGAGACGACCATCCCCGAGCCTTTGCCTTAGATGAGTGCCAAAGGTGAGGGGCACCGATTTACAGCTAGCTCAGTAGACCTAACCTAGCCTAGCTCTGACAGTCTGCAATGCCTATCCTAAGATGTGTGTGTGTGTGTGTGTGTGTGTGTGTGTGTGTGTGTCGTGAATCTCTAACCACCTGCTAAGCAGATGGGGCTAAGTTAGCAATTTTTAAGTGGCTTGGAGTGTTTGGCCAGACTGTAAGTCCCATTGATGGTCTGTAACCTTATTGGGATGCCCGCTCTCTGCCCGCAGTCTCATGTTCTGGACGAACTGGAATGAGCTGTCCCCCAGTATCTTGCGGGCATCGCTGTCTGGCGCCAACGTGCTGGTGATTGTGGGCAGTAGCATCCGCACGCCCAATGGCCTGGCTATCGACCACCGCGCCGAGAAGCTCTACTTCTCTGATGCCTCGCTGGACAAGATCGAGCGTTGCGAGTACGACGGCAGCAACCGCTTTGTGAGTACCTCTCGCATCCTTTTGTGTGTTTTTTGGGCTCGTGTGTGTGTGCGTGTGCGCGCACGTCCGGGTGCTGGCATAAGAGAAGGCTTGACACAGTCATCTAGCGGTTCGCCCTTTTGTCTGTGCATACAGGTGGTTCTGAAGAGCGATCCCGTGCACCCGTTTGGTCTGGCTGTGTATGGCGAGTACATCTTCTGGACGGACTGGGTGCGGAGGGCTGTTCTCCGTGCTGACAAATACGGCAGAGACATGAAGTTGCTCCGTGCAGACATCCCTCAGCAGCCCATGGGTATCATCGCTGTGGCCAAAGACACCAACAGCTGTGAGTTCCACAGACCAGGAATCCTTTCCGGATGTTTATTCTCAGTGAGGTTGTAGGTTTGTTGCTTGACGTGGGTATGCGCGTGGGGGGATGTGTGACCTGCAGGCGAGTTCTCGCCATGTCACAACAATAATGGCGGCTGCGAGGATCTCTGTCTCCTGACCTCAGAGGGGCGGGTGAACTGCAGTTGCCGCGGCGACCGCAAACTCATGGATGGCAATGTCTGCATCGGTGAGACACACACAGATCCAATAAGACGCTCTTAAGTTCACAGTTAGATTTTATCGGTTGATTTTTGTCTCTAGAAGAATTGGGTTCACAGTGCCAGAGCCTGTTCTGTACACACACCACCATATCAAACTCACAAGCTGTGATGACCTTGGTAGTCTCCAATGTGTGTGTGTGTGTGTGTGTGTGTGTATATATGTGTGTGTGTGTATATATGTGTGTGTGTGTGTATATATATGTGTGTGTGTGTGTGTGTATATATGTGTGTGTGTGTGTATATATGTGTGTGTGTGTGTGTGTGTGTGTGTGTGTGTGTGTGTATATATATGTGTGTGTGTGTGTATGTGTGTGTATATATATGTGTGTGTGTGTGTGTGTGTGTATATATATGTGTGTGTGTGTGTGTGTGTGTATATATATGTGTGTGTGTGTGTATGTGTGTGTATATATATGTGTGTGTGTGTATGTGTGTGTGTATATATGTGTGTGTGTGTGTGTGTGTATATATGTGTGTGTGTGTGTATATATGTGTGTGTGTGTGTGTATATATGTGTGTGTGTGTGTGTGTGTGTGTGTATGTGTGTGTGTGTGTGTGTATATATATGTGTGTGTGTGTGTGTGTATATATATGTGTGTGTGTGTGTGTGTGTATATATGTGTGTGTGTATATATGTGTGTGTATGTGTGTGTGTGTGTGTATGTGTGTATGTGTGTATGTGTGTATGTGTGTGTGTGTGTGTGTGTGTGTGTGTGTGTGTGTGTGTGTGCTGTACTACTTCCCCCAGCGGAGAACACGACATGTCACAGCATAGACGAGTTTGAGTGTGGCAATGGTGACTGCATCAACTACAGCCTGACCTGTGATGGGCGTGCGCACTGCAAAGACAAGTCAGACGAGAAGCCGTCCTACTGCCGTAAGAGGCAACCCCCCCCCCCTTCTTTTACTCTCGTCTCCACGCACGCAGAGCACCATGTTCCTGTGTGTTTTTCACCATGCTCAGCCTCTTGATGCGAGCTGTGGGTGTGTGTGTGTGCTTGCAGTGAACCGTGGTTGTAAGAAGGGCTATCGGCGGTGTCTAAACGGCCGCTGTATCAAACACAACTCCTGGTGCGACGGCACAGATGACTGTGGAGACCGCTCTGACGAACTGCCCTGCAACAGTGAGTGCAAGGGGACTCTGTGTATATTTTTGCGGAAATAAATTCCATATTAGGTGGGATTTTTTTCAGGAACGTTTTCCTATTTCCTTTGCTTGCGCATCAACATCTGTGTTAAACTTGTGAAAAGTTGTCTGCCCTTCCTGTGTGCCTCAGTGACGCTGTGTGGTGCCTCGGAGTTCCAGTGTAAGGACGGCGCCTGCATCTCCAACTCCAGCCGCTGTAACCAAGTAGTGGATTGTGAGGATGCCAGCGATGAAATTAACTGCAGTGAGCATCTCCTCCCTGTCTACCTGCAAAAATAACAATCACTCTTACCATCTTGGGCTCGTGGTGATCTCTGAGTGTGTGGTAAACCTACTGTGCGCGCATGTGTGTGTGGGTGTGTGGGTGGGTGCGCGCGGGTGTGTGTGTGGGTGTGTGGGTGGGTGCGCGCGGGTGTGTGTGTGTGTGGGTGTGCGCGTGGGTGGGTGTGTGCGCGTGGGTGGGTGTGTGCGCGTGTGTGTGGTGATCTCTTGTTCTGTGGCTCTGTCACTGTCCGGTCACATTGTGTCCTTGGGTGGTGGAGCAGGTGATGTGTTTGTGATGTCTGGTGTTCAGTTTTTTCTCTCACCTTTTTCCGTTGTTTCTGTCCCTCAGGCCCTACGGACTGCTCCAGCTTCTATCTTCTGGGCGTAAAGGGTGTGACCTTCCAGAGGTGCGAGTTCACCACGCTTTGCTACGCCCCCTCCTGGCAGTGCGATGGCTCTAACGACTGTGGGGACTTTTCTGACGAGAGGAACTGTCCAGGTTGGGTATGCCCCTATAGACCCACACCCCCATGCACCTCCACTTAATTGTACCAGTAGTTTAGAATTAATTATTGCAGTAATTAAGGCCATAGTAAGATGTTCCTAATGTGTGTCTACTGCAGAGAAGAGGAAGCAGAAATGTCCTGTGAACTTCTTTGCCTGCCCCAGTGGTCGCTGCATTCCCATGAGCTGGACCTGTGACAAAGAAAACGATTGTGAGTACGGAACAGACGAGACGCACTGCGGTGAGTGGCACTTCTCATACGCTCTGCTAAGTTCTTCAGCTGGACCACATCATCTGATAACCAATCTCCGTTTTCCTTTCTGTGTGCAGATAAATTCTGCTCAGCCACGCAGTTTGAGTGTGGCAACCATCGCTGTATCTCTAGCTCGTGGGTGTGCGATGGAACGGACGACTGCGGAGATCACACCGACGAGGACAGCCGATGCAGTGAGTTGGAGAAGCCGCGCGTGTGTCTGTGTTTGCGCGTGTCCGTCTGTGTCTGCGCATGCGTGCAAGCGCGTTTGTGCATCTGCGCGCGTGTGTGTGTGTGTGTGCGTGGCTCTGTGCATCCAAGAGAGAGAAAGACAGGTTGGTCTGTGTCAGCAGCGAGAATAAGACGACTACAGTGGCAACAATGAATATAAGACTGTGTCTAGACTTTAGCATATGTGACACCCTGAAATGAACCCTCAAGCATGTGTCATTCCAGAGTCAAAGACCTGCAGTCCAGAAGCCTTCCACTGCCCCGACTCGTACATCTGCGTGCCGCAACGCTGGAAGTGTGACGGTGACGAGGACTGCCCCGACGGGGCAGATGAAGGCGTTAAGGCTGGGTGTGGTGAGTGTCGGAGCCTGGTGCTGCCGGTCAGCTCCGCAACACCAGCGTTACAGAGATGGCTGTGTGGCAAAACGCACTCTGACATGGCACACACAGGATGCTGATATGTCATTAGTTCCCTAATGTGTGCGTGTTTTTCCTTGTCCCATCCTACCTCACCTTGTCCTCACCTCATTTTTCCTTGTCCCTTCCTACCTCACCTTGTCCTCACCTCATTTTTCCTTGTCCCTTCCTACCTCACCTTGTCCTCACCTCATTTTTCCTTGTCCCTTCCTACCTCACCTTGTCCTCACCTCATTTTTCCTTGTCCCTTCCTACCTCACCTTGTCCTCACCTCATTTTTCCTTGTCCCTTCCTACCTCACCTTGTCCTCACCTCAGCAAACAATAAGACATGTGAAGATTCAGAGTTCCAGTGCCAGAATAAGCAGTGCATCCCCAAGCACTTTGTGTGCGACCACGACTTGGACTGTCGTGATGGTTCTGACGAATCTCCTGTGTGCGGTGAGTGCGTGTCCTGTCCATGTAATTAGAACTTAAACCCTTTGTGTCTGGTCAACTGAGGTGGTTGTCTTATGTTCTTATACCTTTTCTGTTACAGAATACCCCACTTGTGGGCCCAACGACTTCCGCTGTGCTAATGGCCAATGCCTGAAGCAGAAAAGCTGGGAGTGTGACGGCGAGTTTGACTGCCACGACCATTCCGACGAAGCCCCCAAGAACCCCCACTGCACAGAACCAGGTAACACCAAGCAGAAGGTCTGAGCTCCTTTTGAGCCAGTTTCGATATTTTCTACAATATACTACAATATATACAATGCATCACATTCGTTTAAAATACTCGTCTGTTCCTTTACATAATTACACAGTATTTGTCCCAATATATTAGTCTGCCTGCCAGTTCTGTGCAGTCGGTGTGAAATTGAAAAGTATAGGGCTCCGTTGCCGCTACACAGGGGGCAATAAAAGCCAGTGACCGTAAAAGCCTGGCTGGAAGCCAGCTGTTTAATGTGGCGTGCGGTGGTGTGGAGGTGGTGTGGATTGCTGCCTCATTTCTGTCTCTCCCACCTGTGGAGACTCGGCCTCAGAGCTTGAACAAACTTGACTAGATGGCTCTTCTGTCCTTCTGCTTTGCCCTTTCGTTAGAACCTACTAGAAGATTATTCATATATTGTGTTGCCCCCAATTTATAGTATGGGCTGTGACATCATGGCAAAAGTTATATATGAAAGAGAACTTGGGTGTGTGTGTGGGGAGGGTGGGGGATCTTTTGGCTAAAATAAAATTCTTAAAAGTTCCAAATGAGGCATTTGGAGCTGCGGATATAATTCTGCTCGTGGGTGTGTGTGTGTGTGTGTGTGTGTGTGTGTGTGTGTGTGTGTGTGTGTGTCTGCGTGTGTGTCCACAGAGAAGCGCTGTAATGACTCTGCACACCTGTGCAACAACGGGAAGTGCGTGAGCGAGCAGGTTTTGTGTGACAGGAAGGATGACTGTGGAGACGGCTCGGATGAACACAACTGCTTCGTCAACGAGTGTCTCAGCAGCAGGCTGAGTAGCTGCTCACAGCTTTGCGAGGACCTGAAGATCGGCTACAAGGTGAGGGAATGTCATATGTCATAAGATATCTATATATTATCGGAATTGTTAAATGACCTTTTGAATGAAAGCTTCATTGGAGGTTGATTGTAAGACTCCCAGACTCCCCGTGCGGAGCACTGTGGTGCAGGCTGTCGAGCAGAAGACCGAATTCCTGGTCACCGTTTCTCCCGCAG
>NW_027658807.1:97500-105000 GCF_041902795.1 Electrophorus electricus
CCTCATGGCCAGGCCCCTCCCTCTGCCCGCCCTCATGGCCAGGCCCCTCCCTCATAACATGTTAGTTCCGTCAGTCAAGCTGTCTTTCCCTCCTGTGTCTGTGCGTGGCAGATGAGAGGACGTGTGAGCCCTACCAGTTCCGCTGCAAGAACAACCGCTGCGTGCCAGGCCGTTGGCAGTGCGACTACGACAACGACTGTGGAGACAACTCGGATGAAGAGAAGTGTGGTAGGTGTCTGCGTTGCCATGGCAACGGTGCGTTTGTTGAAGACCAGTGCGGTATTGCGGGAAATCTAGTCCTGATGCTCTGGAATAGCCGGGTTTGCACCGACAGACATGGCCTTGATGTGAGTGCTGAGGCTGGAGAAATGGATTTGTAGTCATTTAATGTCTGTATTAAAACTGGTGGAGAGTGTAGGTGCTCACTGTAGAATATGCTGAATGTTGTATGCATGCTATGGAGTGTGTGTGTGGGTGTGGGTGTGTGTGTGTGGGTGTGTGTGTGCACGTGCACGCGCATACATGTGTGTAACACATCCACTTTGTTTGCACTGTTTCATGACATTGCCCACATTGCCCATGAATGCCTGTCACTTCATCTTCTGTTTGTTCTTCATTTCACACTGACATGGTGGCTTGGCTCAGAGGTAGGTCATTCCCACACTCAGTCCAGCCTCTCATCCATTCCCCCTATCTGTGATCCCCCTCTACCCCCTTTGCACTGGTCCCCACCCAGCCATTCTTTTCATACAATGTTTGTGACGGAAGCTGCCAATTTCAGCACCTGTCCCTGTTGGGGTGGAATGGTTTAGCCCTGGTTACCCCTACAAATGGGATGTTCCAGATATTAAATAAGCACTTTAAGTATGGTGTTCCATTTCTTGCTGTTCAGTGTGACTGATTCTGGTTTTTGTACTGAGAGAACTCAGAACAATTTATTTCACTATGGTTACTTTGAATGTTTTGACCAGTTAATTTCTTTGTCCTTCCCAATAGCTTGTCGTGATTGTGAATGAATGAGCATGAATGTTTCCCTGCAATATTTTCTCTTCTCTCCTAATGGCCTTTCCCCTGTGTTAAACCCTTAGCCTGGGCTTATTTTCTTGATTTCCCATTTAGAGGTATACCGTGAACCCCCTCAAATACAATTCAATACGACCCTGTATAGGCGCTCACATGCCGCCGCCTAGTCTTTGCGGCTGTGTTCTCCCGTTCAGAATGAAGGACGGCGTGTTTCTCTTGTACCCCACAGAGCCACGACAGTGCTCAGAGAGCGAATTTGCCTGCACTAACGGCCGCTGCATCGCTGGCAGATGGAAGTGTGACGGAGATCATGACTGCGCTGACGGCTCTGACGAGGTACTTGAGCTGAAACCAAATAAACACCTGCACGCGTTCATTTTTGCGCTCTCGCTCTGAGTCACGGACACTTTCTCGCTCGCATTTTTTATGCATATATAGCACGGCTGCGATCTGAAGTGTGATGGAGACCAGTTCCAGTGTAAGAACGGCCACTGCATCCCCCTGCGCTGGCGCTGTGATGCTGACCCCGACTGCATGGACAGTAGTGATGAGGAGAGGTGTGATGTTGCAGGTGAGTGAGTGTGCGTGGGTGTTCATTCTTGTATACATGAGTGTATCCAAATGTTTCACAGCAAGCAACATCTTGGATCTGTGCACTGTGGTGAAGGGCCCTCTGTATACGAGCCTTAACCATCCCATTTACCGCCGCTACCCCTCAGTAGAACGTCTCTGCCCCAGTGACGAGTTCCAGTGCAATAACACTCTGTGTAAGCCGCTGGCCTGGAAGTGCGACGGAGAGGATGACTGTGGCGATAACTCCGACGAGAACCCCGAGGAGTGCCGTGAGTGAACACCCGGAGTCGCTGGACGGAGAAAGGAAAAAAAAAAAAAATCAGTATTCGGAAATCATCAAGGTGCTCAGTCCAGATGTTGCGTTTGCTCTCGCAGGGAAGTTCCAGTGTCCACCCACCAGAAACTTCCGCTGCCAGAATGACCGCGTGTGCCTGTGGCGTGGCAAAGTTTGCGACGGCGTGAACCACTGTGGAGACAGCTCGGACGAGCTCAGCTGCGGTAAGTCATACGTCTTGTGCTCGCCGGTGGCCAGATACACCTCTCAAGCTGACTAACCGCCGCATGACTGAACACGCCCTTTGAACCTGGGTCCGAGCAGACAAGCGCGTGAGCAAGTGCGACAAGGATCAGTTCCGCTGCAACAACGGCAGGTGCGTCAGCTCCACGCTGCGCTGCAACTTGTTCAACGACTGCGAGGACTACGGCTCGGACGAGATCGGCTGCAAGGCGGGTAAGTCGGCCTGCACGCACGTGTGTGGGTCCCAGACGTTCATATACCTTCAAATGGAATCCGTCTGCTTTAGTTGGCTGGGGGGTTTTGTTTTAATTGCAAATAAAGAACATCTTGAAGCTCTGAGGGGGGTGTGTGTGTGTGCGTGTGTGTGCGTGTGTGTGTTTCCTCAGATGTCGTGCTAAATGACTGTAAGAGTAACAAGTCTCTGTGTGGGGAGACAGAGGAGGTGCACTGTGTGACCAACGGTACAGACTCCTACTGTTCCTGCAAGCCAGGCTTCCAGAGTGCTTTTGGTGTCAAGAACTGCCAAGGTGCCCTCTTGCCTCATCCACAATGCGTACACACGTATTGTAATGGTGCTAAAAGCGAACAAAAAGTAGGATGAGCTGAGCCGTTGGCTCCTGTGGCGGTAATCCGGTTGGATTTCACCTTTTCAGACAAGAACGAGTGCAGACAGTTCGGCGTGTGCTCCCAAATCTGCAACAACACCAAGGGCTCATACAAGTGCAGCTGCCATAAGCACTTCACCAAGATCAACGACACCTGCAAGGCCGACAGTGAGTGCTTCCCTAGTGGATTTCTGTGATGGAACAGGTTTGACATGAGGATGCTGAGTCAGAATCAGATATCAGTGAAAATAGGACCAAAATAATGGACATTGGTGTTTGGAGCAAATGAGTTCTAGATGGCATGGCTTCCATTACTAAATGCAACACTACCAGTGTTGGAGTATCTTCAAAAGCCCAGAAGCAGTGCTCATATCTGCCTAATTTTGCCTTTTAAACTTGTGAGTCTTGCTCTTGCTCTCTGTCTCTATCAGGTCTGAACATCAGCAGACAGGTGCTCTACATCGCCGACGACAACGAAATCCGCAGCCTGGATCCAGGCGTGCCCAACTGGGTGTACGAGCAGATCTTCCAGGGTGACGCGAATGTGCGAATCGATGCCATGGACCTGCACATCAAGACCAACCGCATCTTCTGGACCAACTGGCACACCAGTGGCATCTCCTCCTTCCAGTTGCCTTCCTCATCCTCTTCTTCTGGCCCGTCATCCAACTCCCACCGCAACAGGCGGCAGAGTGAAGGGACTGTCACCAACCTTGAAGTAAGCAACACCTGGCAGTTTGTCCTACCTTGTTTGTTCTACCCTGTATGGAATGTGCACCAGATAAAATAGCTAAGGACAGTTGGCTTTTGTACTAGAAGGGAAAAAAGGATAAGGAATATTATAAATGATAACCTAGCTTTTCAAAAGCCTACAGAGCTGGCAATTTATACATCTGAAAATACGGGCATCTAAAGTAAATTGATCAGAAACATCAGAAACTTCATGTACTGGTGGTGAGCTCATGGATATGGGAGCGCACAGAACTCCATGATGAGTAGGATAAGTGGACAGCACACGTCGTCTTCTCTCTCTCAGATCCCGGGTCTGAAGACACCCAGGGGCATTGCAGTGGATTGGGTTGCCGGGAACCTCTACTGGACGGACTCGGGCCGTGATGTCATTGAGGTGGCGCAGATCTCTGGCCAGAACAGAAAGACTCTGATCTCAGGAATGATTGACGAGCCTTATGCCATAGTGGTGGATCCACCCAGGGGGTAAGATGGATTTTTTAAACTCACCGGCCAGGTTTGAACAAATGAAAATGGATGCGTATTGCCTTTAATCTACTTTATTTGTACTTAATGGCTTGGTTTTGACGAGATGACCATCTCACACTGAGTTTCATGCCTTAGGACAATGTACTGGGCAGACTGGGGTAATCACCCCAAAATTGAGACAGCGGCCATGGATGGCACTCTGAGACAGACACTGGTGCACGAGAACCTGCAGTGGCCTACAGGTCAGTCCCATATCAAAACAATGATGCCTTTTGCTTCATAATAGGCTAGTTCTTGGTTAAGGCAGGCATAGAGGTCCTGAAATGTCAATGAATGATTGTAACGCAGTGTTCAGATAGCAACATGGGATGTAACACAGTGGATGGATTATTTCACTGAAGTCCCCATTAGGAAAATCCATTTGCAGCGTAGTTGCGGCAAACCACTTTCAACTGCAATATAAACCGGTATAAACATAAAGAACAGCATACCCAAAAGCCATTTGAAAAACTGTAGAAGACACATAATTTCCTCAGTAATCTGATAACTGATGGGATGAAATGAATATTTGTACCTAGTCTCCTGTACACAGTGGATGGGACAGCTGTTGGGTATGGTAGTGTTGTCATCAGTGTGTGGGGGGTGGGCTTCTGTGTGTTGTGTGTTTTAGGGCTGGCTGTGGACTACTTCAACGAGAGGCTCTACTGGGCTGACACCAAGCTCTCAGTCATTGGCAGTGTGCGGCTGGATGGCACAGACCCCATCGTGGCTGTCTCCAATGTCAAAAACAGTTCAGTACTCTTGCTCACTCATCTTTTTCTGTTTAATTCCTTAAAATAGAAAAACATTTTTGGATTCTGGTATTTAGAGTTAATTATGTGATTTAGGTTTTGAAGATGTGTTTTAGTGATGATTTGGTGAATAAATTGCTAACCAATTTGGTGATAAACTATTAAATGATATGGTTGCACATGGTATAGATTACAGAATATAGTTCACAGTAGTGTGGTATTGTGAATTTGTTGTGCCATGAAAAACGAATGGAAAAGTCAACTTTGTGTGAAATGATGAATCTACCTGCACATGTGCTGTAGAGCTCCTCCACCCGTTCAGCATTGATATCTTTGAGGACTACATCTATGGCGTCACCTACGTCAACAATTACGTGTTCCGTGTCAACAAGTTTGGCAAGGGGCCGATGGAAAACCTGACCACTGGCATCAACCATGCCACTGACATAGTGCTCTACCACCGCTACAAACAGCCAGAAAGTGAGTGTGTGTGTGTGTGGAATCCTCACTCTAGTGCAGGTGTTTCCCAGTCAGCTTGCCACACTGATCCATTCTGAAGGACCTGAAGAAGAGCTGACGCATCATTAGCTATGATGACACTGACACCAATGGAACACACAAGAACAACATTAGGATTTGAATAGAAAGTTTAAACAAGTGCCCAATAATCAGAGCCTATTTATGAATAAATAAAGTAAAGAAATATTTTTTTTCAATTAATAAATCCGAATCCTCATCAGGGGCTTTCTTAGAATTTCAAGTACCCTGGGGCTAGTGAGAACACTCAAAGGTCGCTTCCTCAGGAGAATGACTTGCATATAAATATCTTCCTCTGGAGAATACATTATATATAAATATCTTTAATATTGCCATTTTGAGATCACCATTTAAGTCACCATTTAAGTTAAGATGTAGTGTATATTAACAAATTATCTTACTTAATGACCTGGACAGTGGAGGTATAATTATATTATCTAATTTTATGTGCCCTCACTCTACGGTCCATTCAGCCTCAGTGTCTTACCAACATTTCATGAGCTGTATGGTTGGTAGTCAATGCCCCAACCTGCTTTTACCAGAATGACAACAACCAACCAACAGTTCAGTAAATGGCTAGCAAGCTAGCTCGTTGTGGTAGGCTTATCTGTACTATAAAGAAAACCAGAAAACCTCTTTGTGTAGTTAGGTTTTAGATGGGGTTTCTAAAAAGGCTTTTTTCTGTCTTTTTTCCATGTGAAGTTAGGCAGATGTGTTGGTTAGCCATTTTGTGACTGTCCCCTGCTCTTTGCACTTCAAACCAGTGTTGTGCTAGCAGCCATCTTGGTCTTCATAATAATAAGGTTTGAGCCTGAAACAGCAGGACACAAGTCACAGGGGTCAGGACTGGAGGACAAATACTGTGACATTAACCATAAAGGCAGTTTTGAAAGTGTGAGCATGTTGATTAAATTCTGTGTGTGTGTGTGTGTGTGTGTGTGTGTGTGTGTGTGTGTGTGTGTGTGTGTGTGTGTGTGTGCGTGTGTGCGTGCGTGTGTGTGTGTGTCTGTCTCTGTGTGCGCGCGTGTGTGTCTGTGTGTCTGTGTGTGTGCGTGCGTGCGCGCACGTGTGTCTGTGTCTGTCTCTGTGTGCGTGTGTGCGCGCTCGTGTGTGTCTGTGTGCGTGCGTGTGTGTCTGTCTCTGTGTGCGTGTGCGCGCGTGTGTGTGTCTGTGTCTGTGTGCGTGTGTGCGCGCTCGTGTGTGTCTGTGTGCGTGCGTGTGTGTCTGTCTCTGTGTGTGTGTGCGCGCGTGTGTGTCTGTGTCTGTCTCTGTCTCTGTGTGCGTGCGTCTGTGCGTGTGTGCGCGTGCGTGCGTGCGCGTGCGTGCGCGCGCGTCTGTGTCTGTCTCTGTGTGCGTGTGTGCGCGCTCGTGTGTGTCTGTGTGCGTGCGTGTGTCTGTCTCTGTGCGTGTGTGTGCGCGCGTGTGTGTGTCTGTGTCTGTCTCTGTCTGTGTGCGTGTGTGTGTGTGCGTGCGCGCGCGTCTGTGTCTGTCTCTGTGTGCGTGTGTGCGCGCTCGTGTGTGTCTGTCTCTGTCTCTGTGTGCGTGCGTGCGTGCGTGTGTGCGCGTGCGTTACAGTGGCTAACCCATGCGACAGGAAGAAGTGCGAGTGGCTGTGTCTGCTCAGCCCCACTGGTCCTGTCTGCACCTGCCCTAATGACCGTGTCCATGACAACGGCACGTGTGTGGAACTGCCCCCGGCAACCCAGTCTCCAGAAAGTAAGGCCATCTGTACAGCCTCACCATAGACGAACACAGAACACATGCACCATCGCACAGCATCCTTGGGCTGTAACTTCACTGAATTACTTTTCAATGACTTTGTGTGAATTGAAAGGCAAAAAAGCAAATAGCCTTATTTGACTTTAATCCGTTCTCTTCTTAAATCTGTCCCTACCAGCTCCCTCTTGTAACGTCGAGTGTCTCAACGGTGGCAGTTGTTTCTTGAACGCTCGGAGTCAGCCCAAGTGCCGCTGCCCTACCAGCTACAGAGGAGAGAGGTGTGAGATTGACCAGTGTAGAGACTACTGCAAGAACGGAGGAACCTGCTCCCCATCGCGCACTGGTAATGCATGCGCGTACTTGCCCAGCTGCTCACACGCGGTCATGTCCGTACCAAATAACACCTACCTACACACCCTCACAGAAGCGCCTGTGAGCTGGCTCCTTCCATGACATGTTTACTTTGCACTGAGACTCTTTCTGGTAGTCTTAAGGCATGTCGGTGCTTGTATGATGG